>NC_137024.1:19134069-19171569 GCF_032717465.1 Coenobita brevimanus | reverse complement strand
TCACCAGACTCAGACCTCCACCTAAAACTCTTGCATTCACCTCCCATACAACACCATCCATGTAAATATTAAACAACCAAGGCGACATCACACATCCCTGTCGCAGCCCTACTCTAACAGGAAACCAATCACTCACAGCATTTCCCACTCTTACACACGCTCTACTATTTACATAAAAACTTTTCACCCCTTTTAATAACCTACCATCAAGTCCATACAATCTTAAAACAGTCCACAAAGCCTCCCTATCAATTCTATCATACGCTTTCTCTAAATCCATGAATGCCCAAAACACATCCTTGCCTTTCGCTAAATACTTTTCACACACTTGTCTCACAGCAAACACCTGATCCACGCATCCCCTCCCTCTCCTAAAGCCACACTGCTCATCACCAATCACTCCCTCTGTACCCTCTCTAACTCTCATAATTAACACTCTACCATACACCTTACCTACAACACTCAACAGACTTATACCCCTAAAGCTAGTACATTCATACTTATCACCCTTGCCTTTATACAACGGGACCACACAAGCACTTGCCCAGTCAACTGGCACCATACCTTTCACAAAGCACACATTCAACAATCTTACTAACCAGTCAACAATAGTCACTCCACCACCCTTCAGGCATTCCACAGCACACCCATCCATACCTGCAGCTTTCCCTGTTTTCATCTCCTTTACTGCCTTCTGCACTTCCTCCTTCGTGATCAAAGAATCATTCAACTCTCCCAACACATTTATTCCTTGCACCCTTCCATCCGCCACAAGCTCAGCCACCCTTTCCTCCTCTACATTTAACAATCTTTCAAAATACTCTGCCCATCTCTTCCTTACTGCATCCATCTCAATTAACATCCTTCCATCCTCTGCTTTTACTCGTTCTTCCTTCCCAGACTCTCCCTTTCGCACCCTTTTCACCTCCTTCCAAAACATTTTCTTATTCTGTTGAAAATTCTCTGTCAGCCGCCTACCCCACCTCTCATCTGCTGCCACTTTAGCATCATGCACAGCCCTTCTCGCCTTATTCCTCTTTTCCTTATACCTCTCATATGACATCTCATCCTTCCTCTGCAGCCACACTTCATATGCACGTCTCTTCTCAGCCACAGCCATACTTACTTCCTCTCACCACCATTCACTTCCTTTTCTTACACCACCACCCACACGTCTCACACCACACACCTCTTCTGCATGCCCCACCACAGCACTCTTAAATAACTGCCATTCCTCCTTCACACTGCCATTTTCCAGATCTTTCACTGTGTTCCACTCATCTTTTAATTTCTCCTGATACTCTATCTTTTTCTCTCATTTATCCAACTCACTCACTTTCAAAACCTCCCTGCCACACCTAACTCTCCTAGCTCTCACCCATCTCTTACGTACTCTTAACTTTCCCTCCACCAGGTAGTGGTCACACATACCTCCACCCTCCCCTCTCAGAACTCTCACATCCAGCAATCTTCCTATTACATTCCTAGACACAACCACATAGTCCATCAAAGCTCTATCAACAACCCTTCCACCCTCCTGTCTATAATAGTCATGATAATACAGCAGTTGTTTTATATGTTAATGAAGGGGGAGGGGGGAAAACTAAACTCACACAGAGAACACTAACAAATCAGTAACAACGCAGTTGTAGTTGAAGGGAATTCACCCAAAACTCGGCGACATGGGTGATCAAAGTTCAGTGCAAATGACGTGCCACCAAATTCTGTCATCTCTGAGAAGCATACGGAGGAGATGGTTTAGACAACAGCCCTCAGACTCTCAGGACACAAGGCAGTGCTGGACCCTCAGGACACAGGGCAATACTGGACCACAAGGACGCAGGGCAATACTGGACCACAAGGACGCAGAGCAATGCTGGACCACAAGGAAGCAGGGCGATGCTGGACCACAAGGAAGCAGGGCGATGCTGGACGCTCAGGACACAAGGCAGTGCTGGACCCTCAGGACACAGGGCAATACTAGACCACAAGGACGCAGGGCAATACTGGACCACAAGGACGCAGAGCAATGCTGGACCACAAGGAAGCAGGGCGATGCTGGACGCTCAGGACACAAGGCACTGCTGGACCTTCAGGACACAAGGCACTGTTGGACCCTTTGGACACAAGGCAGTGCTGGACCCTAAGGACACAAGACAGTGCTGGACCCTCAGCACTTGATACAAACAGGCAATCATCTAGAGTATTAACAAATTTTATGGTTTGCAGCACTACTGATGCTTTGGTCAAAACTTTTCCCATAACAGCAAAATACTTTAGCGGGGAAGAGCTTATCGACTGCACTACACTAATGTTCAGTTGACTGGTGAAAGGGTTGCCAAATCTCACTAGTTGTGGAGCTGCCAGCTCCTTGGGCCACACCATGACGTGCAACAAGACGAGGGTCATTTGTATCAGTCATAACGGAGTAAGGGACCTGACAACAAGCACGCTGAGAGAAGCGTGCCACAATGTTCTCGCCAACCTCACCCTCCTCCGCCACGAGGGAGAGCCATGAGGCACAGGACGACAAATATCTCAAAGGAAGGTTGGCCCGACGTAGAGGGAGGTGATGGAGCAAGGGACTAAAAGGTCTTTGAAATAAGAATATTTAACACAGTTGCGGCATGTTACCACATGGTACCTCGGGCTGGGCACCTGGAAAATGAAACCTCCCCAAAAAAAAAAAAAAAAAAAAAAAAAAAAAAAAAAAAAGTCAGAGTGTGCATAAACTGACTGTAACATGTGGATAATCCATTAGTCAAGACTAGTAGAAATGAGCTATGGAGAATGGTAACGACCCAGGAGCTACACTGCCCTCAGAATGAAGTGTCGCCTTACTCAGGTCATTTCTGCTGTGCCTCATGGAAACACGTTGTCAGCGCCAAAACCAAAAATGGTCGCAGACATGGTATACAAGGCTACAACAATGGCTGTCATGTCCAATGTGTGGCTCCACTGCATTCATTAGGGTTAACACAGACCATCTCAAAATAAATGGCGAAGGTGGGACAGCTTACAAATGAAGTACAGCTATAAGGAGAAAGCTAGGACTATTATACTGTGGAAAAAAAAAAGCCCCAGCAGCCCAATGAAGCAATAGTAACTGCAATAAAAGAATGCAGCAATATTGAGAAAAAAAAAAAATGAAACAGCGTCTGATGAAATTATTAACCAGTTCTTGCAAGGGATATATTCTTTTGTAATTTTCTGCTTCTGTCACGTGCAGAATAACGTAGTTATATTTACCGCTGCGTAACTTTGATGATTGATTTGCGGATACGGTACGCTGGGAATATTGATAAGCCAAGACTTGCGACGACAGTGCCACATCCACCCTCACTTCTTATCCCGCAGTCCCTTACCCTCATTCAACACTCCCTCATCCCTCACCAACTCACTCCATACTTCTCACCCCTCACACCCTCACACCCCACCCCTCACACCCTACACCTCACCCATTATCCCGCACACCCTCAAACCTTCACCCCTCGCGCCCTCACACCCTCACCCAATACACTTTCACCTTTTACACCCTCATTCCTCACACCTCACTCCACACACCCTCACACACCTTTACACCTTCACCCTTCACAACTTCACCCTTTACACCTCACCTCAATCACCCTCAACCCACACCCTTACCCAAAACTCTCGTCTCACACCATCACCTTTTACACCCTAACCCCTCACACCCTCACCTCAATCGCCCTCACCCCACACCCTTACTCCTCACACCCTCACCCCTCATACCTCACCAACACGCCATCACTCCTCACACCCCCACCACTCTCACCCTTACTCCACACACTCCAAACCCACACACTCTCATTCCACACAACCTCACCCCACACACCCTCAACCCTCACCCTTCACACCTCATCCCTCAGACTCTCACACCTCACACCCTCACGCCACACACTCTGACCCCTTACACCCTCATCCCTCACAACCTCACTCCACACACCTAATCCCTCATACACTCACTCGACACACCTTCACCCCTCACAACCTCACCCTTCGCACTTCATCTCACACACCCTCATCCCATACCCCTTTATCCCTCACACCCCCACCCTTCACACCGTCAACTAACATGCCTTCACACTCTACCCAATACATTCTATCCATATTTCCCATTTTACCTGCATTCTACCTGACAGGCTATGGCGAAATTCTTTTTTTTTTTTCTTATCCTTGAGTATTTTCTTCCAAGCTTTTTCCCTTCCTCGAATCCTCCGTTTCTGCGTTTTCCAAGTATTGATTTGATGCGACCACAGAAACAATAATAAAACAACAACAAAAACAACAATTCTACTGTTACTACCACTACCAATTATAATAATAATATCAGTACTACAACAACTACTATTACCGCTACTATCAGTAATACATGTGAATATTTCTAATGCTATTACCACCACCACCACACCACCACCACCACCACCACCACCATCACCACCATCACTACTACTACTACTACTACTACTATTATTATTATTATTATTATTGTTGTTGTTGTTATTGTTGTTATTATTGTTGTTGTTGTTGTTATTGTTGTTATTATTGTTGTTGTTATTATTGTTGTTATTATTGTTGTTGTTGTTATTATTATTGTTGTTGTTATTATTGTTGTTATTACTGTTGTTGTTGTTATTGTTGTTGTCGTCGTTGTTGTCGTCGTTGATGTTGTCGTCGTCGTCGTTGCAGTAGTAGTAGTAGTAGTTGTTCCCTAGGCAGTCTGGCCGAACAGCCCCGAGTCCCTTAGGAAGGCCATGGCCGAGACCGGGCTTTCCCACAGAGCTCTCAAAGAGTGTATGTTGTGTTGTTGGCGTAGGTGATTGTGTGCAATGCAGTCTTCCATAATAGTATGGGGTGCTATGTTGCATCCTGGACAGGCATCAGCGACGGAGTCATCCAGCCTCTTCTGGTAGCTTAAGAGGGCTGGATGGTGCCCTCATCTCAGCCTGGCCAGGTGGACCCTGTCCTCACGAGGAAGATAGGATTCAGAAGGGTGGATGTCAGGAGGCCGTGCATGCAGCTGTGTGTTGTCTTTAAGTGACTGAATGGAGCGGCGAGTGATCTGAGTGTGGATATGCTTCTGGAAGCTGGTCTGAGGTGGGCTAGGGGGGAGAGAGAGATGACAGTATTTGTGTATGGTATCGTGTGCTGGGTGTTGTTTTGATGTTCCTTGGTGTGGGTGGATATGCTGCCATGTACTGTAGTGGATGTTGTGGGTTTGTGGAGGCTGCAGCAAGAAACTGGGTGCCTCTCATGTCTAGGTGATCATTGACTTTGAGGATTTTGGTTTCTTGATGTAAGTGGTCTGTGGGTGTAGTAGCTGTGCAGCCTGTGATTATTTTTAGGGCCTTGTTCTGTATGGTTTGTAGAGTTTTGTAGTGTGTTTTGGTCAGGTTAGAAGCCCAGGCAGGGCTTGCATAATTCATCACTGAACGTATGTATTGTTTGTATACTGTGGTGGTGGTTTCTTTGTTGTGTCCAAATGTTGTATGGGCAAGTGACCTCAAAGCACTGAGTCTTGGTGTTATTTTATTTTTAATGTTTGTGATGTGTTGTTTAAATGACATTGATGTATTGTATGTTACACCAAGGATTTTGTGTGTGTGTGTGTGTGTGTGTGTGTGTGTGTGTGTGTGTGTGTGGTAGGGGAGTGTTGTTTATGGTGAGGTGTGGGATGTGATTGTGTTCTGCTGTCCAGTTTGTGAGAAGAGTCACTGTAGATTTGGCTGGGGCTATTTTGAGCCTGTTTGTGGTGAACCATTCGTGTAGTGAGTTGAGGTAAGGTTGAATGATGTGTGCAGCTGTGTTTGCGTTTTGGTGTGTACATACAAGTGTTACATCATCTGCATAGGAAGCTATGTGTATCTGTGGTGTGTGGGGTGTGGGTACGTCGTGCATGTATAGATTAAAGTGTAGGGGACAAAACAGATCCTTGGGGGACGCCGTTTGTGAAGTTTCTGATGTTAGAAGACTGACCGGCAAATGTTACGTGTGCACATCTGCCTGCTAAGTAGTTTGCCAGCCATCTTTTTGTGTTATTGTGCATGTTTGTGTTGAGTATTTTGTTTGTGAGGTTGTGGCGGGGATGGCATCAAAAGCTTTGCTAATGTCTAGTGCGACTAGGAGTGTTCTTTGTGGTGGCCTAGCTGAATTCATGCCATCGAAAACTCTCTGTGTAAGGTCTGTAAGAAGGGTGTTTGTCGAGTGTAGTGGCCTAAAGCCATGTTGTGACTGGGCTAGGGGAATGTGAGGTGTGACTAGTTGTAGTATCAGTCGTTCAGTGACTTTAGAGGGGGTGCAGAGGAATGTGATGGGGCGATGTGAGGAGGGTAACGTGGGGTCTTTGTTGGGTTTAGGGATAGTGATGATATTGCCATGCTTCCAGATGTTGGGTATTATGTTGTGTGAGTAGCTGTAGTTTGATATGTTGGTGAGTGCATGTATGCCTTGTGGTCCTAGGTGTTTAAGGTGAATGTTGCTTATGTTGTCTGGTCCACAGGCAGATGAGTGCTTGAGGTTGTTAATGATGTGCTTCGTCTGGTTGTAAGTGAAAGGTGCGTAGTCTGGGTCTGTGGGGAACTGTCTCTTACGTCTGATGATACGTCGGTCTTCCGGATGGGGGGTTAGATGGCTGACTTGTGAAAAGTGATTGATGAGAG
Organism: Coenobita brevimanus; assembly: GCF_032717465.1. NCBI lineage: Eukaryota > Metazoa > Arthropoda > Malacostraca > Decapoda > Coenobitidae > Coenobita > Coenobita brevimanus. The sequence continues at coordinate 19,164,889 of NC_137024.1, read as the reverse complement.
TGTTTGCTTGTTGTTTGTTTGAGGGTATGGTGTCTGTTGTTGTGATGGCAGCGTGTGATTATGTGGTGTTGCTGTTGGAAAGTGTGATGCTGTTTAGTGTTTTGTAGAGTTTGCTGATGTTTGTTTTGTGGTCAAGTGTTTGGAGGTAATTTTTCCAGTTTAGTGTTTGCTGTTCTGATATTTTACTGTTTATCTGAGTGTTGAGTTCTTGGATTTGTTGTATGGTGTCTTGTGAATGGGGTGTTGGGGAGTGTCCAGTGTGTCCCATTGTCTGATGAGGCCTTGAATTTCTGGTGTGAAATTGGGGTTGTCTCTCTTTCTGTTGCCTCTAGGGATGTGTCTTTTGTCTGTGTTTTGTACAGTTGTATTGAAAGTGTGCACAGCGGTGTTGATGTTTGTGATGGGTATACTGTTTAGTGTTTCGAAATGTTGTTCTGTTTCAATTACAAAGGCCTCCCAGTTGGCTCTCTTATAATTAGTGTATGTGTGTTTGTGGCCAGCTGGGGTGATTCTGGTTTTGGTAGTGATGATGATTGGGAGGTGATCAGAACCTAGGGTTTTGAACACTTTCCATGATGTAGTGGGAGCGAGGTTTGGGGAGCAGAAGGTGATGTCTGGAGATGATGGGAGGAAGAGGGCTTGGTGTGGGATATGGGTATGTTGGTCTAGACTGTTTAGTATGAAAAGATTATCTGTCTGGGATTGTAGTACCAGCCCTCTGTCGTTGTCGTCGTTGTCGTTGTCGTCGTTGTCGTTGTCGTCGTTGTCGTTGTTGTCGTTGTCGTCGTTGTTGTCGTTGTCGTCGTTGTTGTCGTTGTTGTCGTTGTTGTCGTTGTTGTCGTCGTCGTTGTTGTCGTCGTCGTTGTTGTCGCCGTCGTCGTTGTCGTCATCGTCGTCGTCGTCGTTATTATTATTATTATTATTTTTTAATTATTATTATAAATAGTTACCTATTTACTTACTGTGTGGCCACAATAAGGAAGCTTCGTCATACCAATTTATGGTATATAAGGTACGAAATTTTGGCATCATAAACAAGTTTGTGACCTTTAAAAGAAGATAAAGATCATTCACATTTGGAACATGTACTTAGATTAACCTAAGGCAGCTTCTTGTGTAATACCAACAAGATCTGAAAACAAAGGTGTGGAAGAAAGCATGGGTACATTTTACATTTGTCTCAATAACTGGCTAACTGTATGCTTAACTATAACCATATTCCTATCAGATAATGAAAGAGACCACAGCTATATTTATGTAGACCTGTAGTTTAACAGCTTCTGTGGCTTTCTCTAAAACGTGCGACAAAGAAAACACTGAGTAAATTTGAATTCGTTACTTTCCACTAGGCTAAATGGCAAAACAGTCAACCAAAATTCTTAGCAAACATTTCTATCGTGGAGTATAAACCAAATAGCTGTATCTCAATTAGTTTCGGAGATATTTCAATTTGAAATATGTAATTTTGGCATAAAAAAAGAGTATATGAAATTCAAAAATAGGTCAAGGTCATTTATATTTGGTACAAGTACTTGGGTTATCCTAGGGTGCCTTCCTGTAAAACATCAAGATCTAAGGAAAAGAAGCGCAAAGAAAGAAAATAATACTTACGGAAACGATGAGCTTCGCCATGTATAAGGTGAAGCTTAATAAATCAGTTGTGCTGTTACCTCATATACAGTAAGATCAATCAAAACTTCATACTGAACCCTGAGACGTGTACAAATTAGCAGTGTGTGTGTGTGTGTGTGTGTGTGTGTGTGTGTGTGTGTGTGTGTGTGTGTGTGTGTGTGTGTGTGTTCCTATCTGTCTGTCTGTCTGTCTGTCTGTCTGTCTGTCTGTCTCTCCCTCTCTCTCTCACACACACACACACACACACACACACACACACACACACACACACCGCTCGCTGGTGCAGTGGTAACGTTCTCGCTTGCCAACTGGTGGACGGGAGTTCGCGCCTCGCTCGGGTTGCGAAAAGTTTCACTGACGAAGTGGGTGGTTACTGTCCCCCTTGAGCAAGGGGACGGGTGTGTGCGTGTGTGAAAGTCACAGCCTTGCCCTTAGATCGGACTATATGAGCTCTCAGCTCCCTTCCGGGAGGGTAAAAAGCTGACGATCACGACCATCAAGTGATCCTGACCGACCCAGTAAATTACACACACACACAACAAAAGGCGTCACGAATTGTATCATTCCTGGAGTCTTGGGATTCTTCCTGATACTGCGCTGAGTAATTGATATATCAGTGTATCTACGTTAGGTGTTCTCTTACACTTACATATTTGTGGGACTGGCAGGAGAAGAAGGCGACTTACCTGAAAAATATAATACAATCACTATTAGGAAAAGTTATGTGTTCATGATTAGACATACAAGCAATTAATGTAAATAATTACAAGTATAATCATACTAGACAGACAGAGAGATGGATAGATAGACAGACAGACAGACAGACAAGCGTGCATGGAGGTGTACAGATATTGTTAAAAAGTTATCTGCACACATCAGCATTCTAATAAGGAAGAAATGACAAATTTCTATCCCACAAAATATATGTCTCTGACTTGTCACCCTGATGTTCAGTCTACTTGGGTTGATTTTTTCTAAAGAGTATGGTGACCAGAAAGTTACCAGCACAATGCACTAAAATAATCGGACTACAAAAGAAGATATCACTTGGGATTAAAAAGAGAGCTGGATTAAGTAACAGACAAAGAACATATACAGCATATCATTATGACATTTAATGGGCAAAAAGGAGATAATGAGTCCTTAATAAAAGAAATAACAAATAACTACAGAAGCAGTAGCAGATTGACGGTCCAGATGTCAGGACTGTAAAATATCTTAATACATAATAACAAGCAACATACATAATATAGGCTAGAGGACAGGCCAATGTCAAACCTAGGGGCCAAAGGAAATGACGTTAGCACCTCTCCCCAATGTCTCACACCAGCACAATAGCCTACAAACAGCGCCGCGTGACCATACACACACACACACACACACACACACACACACACACACACACACACACACACACACACACACACACACACACACACACATACACACACACATACAGGCTTCTAGAACATTTCGACGACAGTGTAGCCCACGTGATGAATGTTCTTATATGCGGAAAGCAAGAGGAGGAGAAGTCAGAAGGGGGCTAGCTATGGAACCGAAAGGTTGTAAAGAGAGGGAGAGAGAGAAGGGGTCTAGCGAGACAAGTCTGGGAGGTAACAGCGGGACTCTATACTTCAGTCGTGTGTGAGAGGCTTTAGTTAATCTTTTCAAGACAAGTAAAATTAAACATAGTCCCATACTCATCTTTACCTCTCCTGTCATTGCATGACAATGGGAACTAAGATTATCTACTTACAAACCTACTCACGTATAACTACCTCTCGTCCAAGAGTATAACTTACGCATAACTGATCTACAAAACACACTACGAGAAGTTACGAAGTTTTTACAAGATGCAGTGATGAAGTGCAGGAGAAGAGGTGGACAGATACATCAAGTGGAGAAAGCTGGGAGTGGCACCGATGATGCTACAGTACCTTCAGGGATAAGCTCAGGATTCAATGATGAAACAACAGTTGAAAATAAAAAAACTACAATGTTAGATAAAATATAGGCCTACTCTCGTTGCTGGACACAGATACTGCAAAAAATAGCACCTTAAAAGTTTTAAAAAGATTGTGATAATTTATACACGCCATATCATTGCTTTGTTGCTAAGGCAAGATGGTAAGGGATTAGATTAATGAATATATTCTAAATCAATAATATTACGAAGTCATCAGTTTATGAACTTGATCCAGCTACAAAATTGTCGTGGATATCTGTAAAGCCTTTGTGCAGATAGTGGATAAAGAGAGAGAATGGACCGGCGTAATGTGGCTGGAACAAGTACAAAAGTACCTGACAGATTCAATACCATTAGCGTCGTCATACGGGGGGTCGCTAAAGTCTACGGATGCGAAGCATGTTCTGTCCGAAAATCTTTAGTGATAGGCAGAAGGAAAGGGCCGCGCCTACAGATATTCCCAAATCTAAAAAGGCAGTGGATAGAGGCAATGGACAGAATGGAGCTGGAATGAAATATAGTTTTAGGAAGTGTAAAAACGAAGTGAACAAATGAAGTGAACAGGCGGAGAATGCTGACAAAGAAGGAAGCAAAAGCAAATGCACTGATTGTGAGGCAGATGGAAAATGCAAGACGGAATAAAATGAGTATACGGATTCTGAAGTACTGGGCAGAAACTGGAAGCAGACAGAAACAAGAAGAGCATAAATTTGGATGCAGACACAGTAAGTAAATGGATCGAAAGAAACGATAAATGGACAATTAAGTGAACATATTTAGCAAATGATAAAAAAAAAGAAAAGATGAACTTCCCCATACTGATGAAAGGGACCTCCATACCCAGACCACTAATTTCATGGCAGGAGGCCTAATGACACCGTCTAACCCATTACATTTATTCAATCACGATTTATGGCGATCCAACCCCTCCACAGCTTAAACGATGCGCAAAGTGGGAAGAAAATGGAATGGAATGAGTAATGCATCCCCATATCCTCATTCTTTCCTTTGACATTTCTCCTCATCTATTCATTTCCACTCTTTACCCTTTTCTTTCTCTTATTTCTTTCCTTCTCCTTTCTTCCTCTTCTTTACCGCTGGTCCTTTCCCCTTCCCCTCTCCTTCCCCCTTCTCTTTCTCCACTTATTCGGCCATCCTCTTCTCCTCACCTCACCCTCCTTCTTATGAAACGAGGGGACCCAAATAGAAAGGGGACGCGCACTAACTTCCTTTCTTCCACCTTTCCTCCCCCACTTCCATCCTCCCTCCACTCCCTCCGTTCTTCCCTTTCCACCCTCAATCTCCTTCCCCTTCCTTTCCTCCAACCTTTTCTTCTCTTCTCTTCCTCTTCAAGTACTCCAGTCGCCTTTGTTTCCTCCTTCTCCTTCCACTCTCCCTCCCTCTCTCTCTCTCTCTCTCTCTCTCTCTCTCTCTCTCTCTCTCTCTCTCTCTCTCTCTCTCTCTCTCTCTCTCTCTCTCTCTCTCTCTCTCTCTCTCTCTCTCTCTCTCTCTCTCTCTGTCTCTGTCTGTCTGTCTGTCTGTCTGTCTGTCTGTCTGTCTCTCTCTCTCTCTCTTCGTCTCAGGCCTTTCCTTCTTCCCCATTTTTCCTTCCCATTCTTGTATCTAATCTTCTCCCTCTCTCCCTTCCTTCCCCTCCCCCTTCCCTTCACCCATCCTCCCCTCACCTTCCCCCATCCTTTCCCTCTCCCCTCCCGTGATCATTACCCCAAACTTTCCGGTGCAACCTAAAAGTCTAATGAGGGAAAAAAATAGCCAGATTAATTCAATATGTTTTTCTGTAATACTTTCGACACCTGCCGTATTTTTGTCTTTCTGTGCTACGTAACTTTTGTTCTTTGACTTATTGGCTTTGTCCAGTAAGCGAAAACAATGCACTAGTCAGATCAAATTAACGAAATTTCGCTGGGATTATGTCGTCCTTCAATGTTTTTTCAACCCCATTTTAGAGTTCTGTTTTTTACATTTATTTACATTCTTATTATATTTATTTGCCACAGTAAAGAATGAAAAAAATAGCACTAGTCACACTGAATTAATACAGTATAATCTCTTTTCTATCCTACTTAATACTTTTTCATTAATTTATTCAGCTCATTCATCCGCCCGTTCAGCAGTAAGAACGTAGCAGCATTCTATTCAACACTGTTTTCTCGTTGCCACTGATATTTATCGCGACTCGTTTTTAACATTTTTCATCAACACACTTTTTTTTTCCAGCACCCGTCCAAATCACTCCTATAAATTTTCCTCGCGTAGTTCTTTATTCCGGGTACTGACTGGTAAATTTGGGGTCGTCGAATATTTTAACTGGGGGACATTTTCAGCAGTCACTACCATGACTTTTTTCTTCATTCTTGCTACTGAACAAACGATTTTATTTCACTGCGATGAATTCTTTCTTATTCTTGTTATTGGACAATCATTTTTTAATGCAGTTTAGCGTAGATTTTAACTCCTTAAACAATGACCGTTTTTGTGCTTAGGTCTACCCATGCTGTAACAAGACAATTTTCTTCAAAGTCAGCATCCTAACAATGAAGGTCTTAAAGAATATATTCAACACCAACAGTAGCAAAGAAATCATTACTAAACTGAATAATTCGACTGCCCGTAACATGAATTAAAAATAATCGTTTTGAAGGGATTGAATTCTCTAAAAATTATGTCCAAGCGTTCTTTATAATGAACTTGGGAGCTTTAAGATCCACCCATCAGAAACCACCCTACCCATAGACACGAGTGTATATAGCCAAACTACCCTATCCATAGACACGAGTGTATATAGCCAAACTACCCTACCCATAGACACGAGTGTATATAGCCAAACTACCCTATCCATAGACACGCGAGGGTATACAGCCAAACCACCCTACCCATAGACACGAGAGTATATAACCAAACTACCCTATCCATAGACACGCGAGGGTATACAGCCAAACCACCCTACCCATAGACACGAGTGTATATAACCAAACTACCCTATCCATAGACACGCGAGGGTATACAGCCAAACTACCCTACCCATAGACACGAGTGTATATAGCCAAACTACCCTATCCATAGACACGCGAGGGTATACAGCCAAACCACCCTACCCATAGACACGAGTGTATATAACCAAACTACCCTATCCATAGACATGCGAGGGTATACAGCCAAACCACCCTACCCACAGAGACAAGAGTATTATAGCCAGACTGCCATGTGGCCATCGGCATTCTCTGCCACAGAACCAATTTAAAATACTACTCACAAATAATCCACTGTGTCCACGCTGCAACCCCCCCCCCCTCCATAACATACACACATACACATGCACTAAAATACGTTTACTAATTTCATTCACCACATTATCATAGGATATAGTCATTCAATAAAGATCTCTGGGAGCACCAGGTTGAAGGGGTCATTTCCATCCCGTTCAGTGTAATAACACATATTACATTGAAAAAATTGTTCTAGTTATTTCATGTGATTTTTATATATTTTGGGCACTGAATTAGAAAAATTAAAACAATCTCTCTCCATCACGTTTTTTTTTTAATTCAGCAAAAACTTTAGTTTATGAAACATTTTTAGATTTAAAAACATTTTTATAGTTTTAGAATCATTTCACAGTATAATAGTTTACATATGGATATTTGTGGTAGGTGAGGGCGCTCACCATCCACTCACTCGAGGTAGTGCTGCTTTGGGCGTCTGCATTTTCCTCTCTTCTAGCCTTCCTCTTCTGTCTTTCTTTCCTTCATTCTTTCCTCTTTCCTCGCCTACGGATGACTCTACACTGAGTGACAAGCCAAATGGTTTCCAGTACACCAGGAAACCATTTACTACGCTGGGTGGTAACCATAAAACCAAATTATGGCACCTGGTGGTTTAGTGGGTAATTAAAGCGCTCCAACCGGATAAGTCTGTGTAGGTTTATATCCAAGGGATGGTTGGGGTTTATTGCTCACGTAGGCCTAATGCCACTCAGGGATGAGTGAGGCTGGGCACTAAAATGATAGGACCAACTTGCCTAGCCCCGGGTTCCTACGCTCCTCATGGGGCGGCATAGGACTGGATGATGGATGGATGGACATATAGATAATTTATTGCAATATTAATATGTTTGAATTTAGAATATTCTGAATAGAAAAAAAAACATAATTAAAAAAGCAGTTATTATATTTGGTAATAAGCAAGAATATAACTGGAACACAACACAGTGATGAGTCATACCAGTGTTGGGGTGCAGCAAACAATTATCTCAGTGTGACTAAGTTGGTTAAGTACGCTTGTAAATTACTCTCAGCGGATTTTTTTTTTTAACACTGTGATATTTACTGAAAACAGTGGTTTTATTGAGGAAGTAGTGATATTTACTATTTTTTTCTCTTTCCAGGTAAATGAAAATTTTGTTGTACTGTTAACGATCACATTATGGTGTCTAATGGTTGTGTGAACAGTCCTGATTTTTCTTTTTGCTATTTCTGTGGAAAATTTTTAGTGAAAAACAGAGACACAACACAACAGATTTTTGTTAAAAAATCTTATTAGCCTACTCTGGAGTAACACTTGGCGACCAGTACAAAAGGTGGGCCCCTCACAGTGTCTGCGCTGTTTGTGTTGAGGAACTAAGACAAAGGACGACACGTAAAAAGAAGGCTCTTTCTTTTAATATTCTGATGATATGGAGTGAGCCTAAAAATCATAGTAACGATTGTTGTTCTTGCTCCTGCAAAATTCAAGGATACAACAAGAAGAATCAGAAAGAAAATGTTACCCTAATCTTCCATCAGCAATAAGACCTGTACCACATGGATCTGATCTACCAGTCCCTACTTTACATGAGTCTTGATTATGTGGAAACTCAGTTAGAGGAAGAAAGTGCTGCAGTAGACGATGAAGAATATGTCACAATGTGTTCAAGCAATGAGCCACATCCACTCTCTCAGGATGAACTTAATGATTTAGTAAGAGCCTTTGTCTCCCCAGGGATGCTGCAGAGCTCTTTGGGTTCCGATTAAAAGATAAAAGCTTCTTACATCCAGACACAACTTTCTCTTATTACCGAGACAGAGCAAAAGAGTTTGCGCCATATTTCAAGAAAGATGGATCCTTGGTTTATTACACTGATGTAAGTGGCCTAGTGCAGAAACTTGGGAGAGATTATAATGGAGAAGAATGGAGACTATTTATAGATTCATCTAAAAGAAACCTGAAATGGGTACTTCTTCATAATGATAATAAATGTCCATCAATATCTATTGCTCATTCTGTTCAGTTTAAAAGAAACGTACCCGAATTCGACATCTCTTCTCGAGAAAACCAACCACAATGAGCATCGTTGGTTCAAATATGAGAACCTGAAAGGTCTGCGTACCTTAGTGGGTCAGCAGTCAGGGTGTAAAAAATTCTCATATTTTCTCTGTGAGTGGGACAGCAGAGCAAAGGATTTACATTTGGTTCAGTAAGAATGACCAAACAGAAAAGATCTACAGCTTGGTGCCAAAAACATATCAGACCTAGCTTGGTGAATCCAGATAATCTGCTGCTACCACCGCTTCTTATCAGTTTGTCAAAACCCTATCATATGAGGGAGCTTGTTTTATGTATTTGTGCCAAAAGTTTCCTGATTTTGTCTGAAGCTAAAGTGAATGAGGGCATATTTACTGGACCTGATATTAGAAAACTGATTTCTGATGTAGAATTAGATGGTGCAATGAACGACTTGAACGAGAGGCTCGGGTATCATTCAAAGATGTAATTTCTAAGTTTTTAGATAACAATAACAATCCAGATTACAGATAAACTGCGAGAAATTTGTTAGTCAAGTTTAAGGAGATTGGTTGCAACATGTCTCAAAGTTCACTTTTTGGATTCGCATTTGGAATTTTCCCCCCATGCCTTGGAGCAGTGAGTGAAGAACAGGATGAGATTCCATCAGCATATCAAGGACATGGAAAGAAGGTACCAGGGACGCTGGGATGTCAGTATGATCGCGGACTACTGCTGGATGATTCATAGGGACGCACCGGAAACAGTAACGACTGGCCACCAATCGAAGTTTTTGAGAAAAAAAAGAAAAGAAAAACTGAGAAGTTATAAAGACTAGAGAAGTATGTGTGTCATGGAATATAGAATGTTGTTTCCTTTATGTATATGTGTAAAAAATTACATTAACTAAATATTTTTATTTGTAATTAATTTAGAACAATATTGTATAGATCGACTGAAATTTATTATCTGCTATACTTTAATTAAATTTCTTCTTAATTTAGTAATAAAATGCGATGTGATGGGAACATTCTAAATGTATTTTTTATTGTGCATAAAAGTGCAATAAAAATACATAGTTAGAATTTAAAAAAAAATTTAATGACTTTAATTTTGCAGATCTGAGTAATCTGAAAGCGATTATCATTTATGTTGAGAGGAGCGGGATTTGGTTCTGTTACCCTCACACCGACAACTTCAGTTTCATCATCATCATCATTATCACCCTGAATCCACTTAAAAGATGGCGTGAGGGGTAACTTCTTCTCTCATACAGTACAGAGCTTATTATACAGTGGCGTATTCAGAGGGGTGGCCCAGTTGGCAGTGGCCACCCATGGAATACGCCTGGCCAACCCAGTGGTCACCAAAACTTTATTTTCTCAGGTTATATCCCTGCCCCCACCAAATTCTTCTTCAGCCATCTCTTGGTCACCCCATTTTTCAATCCTAGCTACATCGCCGTGATTACAGTACTGCCTACCTCCAGATAATTTTGCTTAGGTTAGTAGACTCTTTTCGGACACGAGGGGATAACAACAGCCTTTACTAAGGGCCCTCTTGAATTAGTCTATATAACAGACTCAATGTTAGCATGAACAAAAAAGGCGTCTTTGGGCTGAAGGAGTTATATGATAGAGAAAGTGGGGAATAAGGGGTGTGTAAGTGTGCAAGTGTGGATAACAATATCACTTTCTACACTATGTTTCTGCCCAGTGACTGCTCTTTGTGTGTATGCTCAGCTGTTACCCAACAACTCAACACGATGAGATATTTTCATTTTAATCAAACCGCCACCAGACGATTTCATTCCACTTTAAGAGGGATCTATGGCAGTCAAGGGGTTAATAAAGTATCTAACCCTCCCATTGGAAAACCCTCCCTACGCTCAATAAAATCGCTTGGAGATGGCAACAATAAACCAATAAAATACGTCATGTGATTCACGGGGTCAAGGCAGACGATTAGTGTTGGGTGAGTCCCATTCTTCCCCTACAATACGATCTGCAACAGTCGAATTTACATCCAGATTCCAAATTATACGGCTAGGTAAACAGTGACATGAGGGAAGCTTACTTCGCCCAATAGTCTGACCGGCCTAACCAACTGGGGAAGATGGGGAAAGGGGGCTGCCAGAAAAAGAGGGATTGAAAGGTGGGGACAAGGGATGGAATGGGGAGAGAGGGGGAATCCTTGACACTCTTAACTCCTCGCTAACTTCTTAGTTGTTTGTGGTCTCACTTTCACGCTAAATTAACACCTTTCAAACTCCTTCGTGTGAGAGAGAGGCATTACTGGCATATTAAAAGCACTGCTAAAATATCTCGGTACATCATCATCATCATCCTTTCTCCCACCGGGTGATGAGGTGAGGCTGTCTCCAGAAACAAGGAAAAACTAGAATGGCACTCAGCAGAGCGCGTACCTCCGCCAACGCCCTATCTCGAAATGTTAAAGAAAGCGAAAAAGAAAATCCTGGATTCGCACCTTTATCCGGATCCGCACCAAATTTTAATGGAGTGCATTCTGAGTCAAGGCCAATTCTTCTACCAAGTTTCGTGGAAATCCGTCCAGTAGTTTTTGTGTAATCTTGTTCACAAACCAACCAACCAACAAACAAACAAACGGACAGGGGTGAAAACATAACCTCCTTGGTGGAGGCAATAAAGTTTTACGGTGGGAAAACAATCGACATCATTTACACTAAAATCAGCGTTGTAATCATTCACCCAACACTCCAGCTCCTGGACATACTGGGGACGTATCCAAAAAAGATCTTAATTAGCTTTTACAATTGACAAGTGTCCACGGCACTTTAATATAATCATTCAACATTTTGTAACAGCGTATTCTTCATGTCCGTATTCACTTGGATTTGGTTGTAAATTGTTTGAGTAGCTGTTTGAGGAGAATGAAAAGAGGAGAGAAGGGAGTGTAAGGGAAAGAGGATAGATGTACGAGAAAGGAAAGAGATGAGACATAATTATGAGAGGGGAAAGGGAGGAGAGGGGAGAGAGTGGGAAGAGAATAAAATGAGGAGAGGAGTGACTGGAATACATGTCATAGAGATAACTTCCACTTTCATATCCTTAACCTCTTTTGCAGCTTATGTTATTATTATTACTATTATTTAACCACCGTCAACCAAAGTTATTCGCCTTTGCAGAGGCCTGCTGTAATGGAGAATTCATTTACCCCGTCCAGTTCGAAAAGAAATTTTCTACACTGAATGAAATTGTGCCAATACAGCAAAATTATATATAAAAGGCGACATCGTATTGGCCTGTCCTTCTGGATCCTCTTTTATATTACCTCATCAGTCATATTTCGTCATAAGTTTTACTTACTTATCAGTCCTATCATCGTACTATTTATCTATTGCCTGACGCCACAATCCCGTAAGGGGTGGCCACAAACAAATCGCCTTCAGGTCGCCCTGTCCAATGCCACTTCACTGCCTTGCTCCCAGCTCACATCCCCCTCTCTCATATACCTCTTCACTCCATCCCTTCATCTCATCATCGGCCTCCCCCTCCAATCATCCACCCACTTAATGTAGCGGTAATCTATTTTAGGGTAGCTCTACACTGAGTGGCACGCCAAATGATTTCCTTTAAACCAGGAAATCATTTACAACGCTGGGTGGTAACCTTAGAACCAACCAACAAGTGTTCCCTACGTGACAGCAAGTGAGTTCGCGGAGGGTTAGTGCCCCTCCCCGGAAAACAATTACCTAAAAATACAAATAAGTACTAACATACACTTCCCATATATTCAGACAATATCACACACTCACATCACTAAACCATTCAGCATACAGAACATCCTGCAGTGAGTCTCTCTCTCTCTCTCTCTCTCTCTCTCTCTCTCTCTGTATATCTATCTATCTATATCTATCTATCTATCTATTTCTCTCTCTCTCTCTCTCTCTCTCTCTCTCTCTCTCTCTCTCTCTCTCTCTCTCTCTATATATATATATATATATCTTTCTATATATATATATCTATATCTATATATATATCTATATATATATATATATATATATATATATATATATATATATATATATATATATTGCTACATAGCCTATGATTTCATCATCCTTTGTATAATTCTAACGAACAGAATGCTGCATGTTTGATCACGATTTGCCTCGTGGCTTCCATACTGAACAAGCTTCCGTGTTCTACCTCACTCCCCCCTTCTCCTCCCTTATAGTAGAGTAAGTCGTTCTTTCCGTTGTTCAGAGCAGGAGTGTCAACTCTTTGTCCCCTATGGCTTCATTTGCGCGTCCTTCTTACAAGTTGTATCAAGCTCTGCCAGTCCCTATATAATGAGCTCAGTCTCTGCATTAATTGCCACTTAGATCTACTCCTCATTTTGTTCACATTTCTGTCCTCCCCTGTACAGTTGTTATTATTTTTGTGAGTGCTCAGGAAGTCTCCAACCATCTAGCAGCTGTGTAATTTCAGTATAAGTGTTGTTGCATTTTTTCTTGTACTGTATAGCATAAGGTGTTAATTCGTAGGCCTGGTGAGGTTTTTGTGATTCATATGGAGTTTTTGATGTCAGTCATTGTTAATAATATTTTGTATCTGTAATAATATATCTTGCATTAACTGAGCATTATCCGGTTTTCTCATTTTATCAGGGCTGACTTAGATAAATTTACTCTTGCTAATTTCGTGTTAATAGAGGCTATTGCAGTTAACCATATATTTAACCTGTTTTTTGCCATTACATTATCCTTATGAGTCCTGAATGTTTAGTTGTTAGTTTGAGCATTAAACTTTAACTTGTAATTTTACCTAACTCCTTTGTTTTGAACCTGGAAATTTGCGGGACAGTAGTGATTTTAGTATTCTCACTTGAAGTGTTCATTATCTCTCTCTATTCTGTAACATAAATTTGGCGACCTCTTATCAGGATATTCAGGATATTATCATAAGGATATTGCTTGATATTTTGTGACCGTGATTTATTCATGATGTCTACTATTACTACTCTTGATGAAGCCAAAGATTTTTTGTCAAGTGTGCAAACAGTGTGTGATGTAGAAAACAGAACAAAGAATGAACTTAAGCTTGTTGCTCAAATATTGGAAATTGCCGTTCGCTCTCATCATTCTAAAGATCAAATTGCTGGCATGATTAATGAAAGCTTGTTTAATGTAACTCCTCCAGATGAGCAAACGCAGATTGAAATAGCTAAGTTACAGCTAGCCCTGCAGGAGGCTCGTGCTAAGGAGGCTGAGTTTCAGGCTCGTGCTAAGGAGGCTGAGTTTCAGGCTCGTGCTAAGGAGGCTGAGTTTCAGGCTCGTGCTAAGGAGGCTGAGTTTCAGGCACAAGTTGAACTTGCTAGGATTCAGGCAGACCATGAGTATCGTATGAAACAAGTTGGAACTGGATCATCTAGCTCTGATGATTTTGATATGGCTAAAAATGTTAAACTTGTCCCTCCTTTTAATGAATCTGATTTAACAAAGTATTTTCAGTTGTTTGAGAGGGTAGCTACAGGTTTTAATTGGCCCAAAAAGTATTGGCCAGTACTCCTTCAAACTGTTCTCACCGGTAAAGCTCAAGTAACTTATGCATCTTTGCCTCAGAATCAATCTGATAATTATGATGTAGTTAAGAGCTTGGTTCTTAAGGCCTATGAGCTTGTTCCTGAAGCCTATAGAGTAAAATTTAGGACAACTTATAAGCAAGATAAGCAATCCCATGTTGAGTATGCAAAAATCAAAGAAGATCTGTTAGAGCAGTGGTTAAATTCTAAGAATGTAAATTCTGATTTTGATAAATTTAAGCAGATGATTTTGCTGGAGGACTTCAAAAGGTGTATTAGTAAAGATGTAAGCCTATATCTTGATGAGAAAAGAATAGATAATTTGTCTGATGCTGCAGTTTTAGCTCATGAATATGTTCTCACTCACAAGAGATATTCTAAAGAAAAAAGGAAAGCTGAGAGTAAGTACGTTGCCTCTACTCAGAGTACAGGTAACAAGAAAGAGAATAAAGATGATGTTTCTCAAGAAGTAAATACCAGCTCCACCTCTAGATTTTAGAAAAGTAAATGTACTTATTGTAGTAAGCTTGCTCATACTACGGAGAAATGTTTCAGGAGACAGCGTGATGTGAACAAAAAGAAGTCTTTAAATATTCAGTCAATTGGTCTAGTGTCCACCCTTGAGAGTTCCCAGAATTCTTTAACTGAGTTAACTGAACCTGCTTTGAGGGGTAAATAAAATTCTTATGATGAAGCTCCTCTTTTGAGCAGTAACGTGGGTGACACTGTCAAGAGTTCATGTGCTAATTTCCTGTCTGATGGTTTTGTCAGTCCTCTGGACAGTATTAACAGGAAATCAGTTAAAATATATCGTGATACAGGTGCTTGCCAATCCCTTATGCTGACCAGTGTTCAAGGCTCTAATGTTAATTCCTCTGATGAAACTGTAATCTTACAAGGTGTAGGGAATAATTACTTCTCTGTCCCTCTGTGCAGAGTGAATTTAGAGTCTGGTTTTGTTAATGGTTTCGTTATGGTTGGGTTGATTGAGACACTCCCAATGTCAGGTGTAACTTTCTTACTTGGAAATGATACTGGTGGAAGTCAAGTGTGTCCAGCTCCTCAGTTGTCTAGTGAGCCAGTGGCTGCGACCCAGGATTGTGATGTCCCTGATGTGTTCTCTGCATGTGCTGTCACTAGGGCTAAGTCTAAAGTTACTGGTGACTTAGAGGACAATGATGATGATGATGTTATCCTAGCTGACACTTGTCTTGCTAATTTGGACCACTCACCAGATGAGGCAGTACCCCATAGTGTTGATAATTTGTCTCGTCAAGAGTTGGTTGAGTTGCAGGTTGCTGACCCTGAGTTGAAAGGTCTAGCTAACTCTGCTTGCAGTGAGGAAGAGTCAGCTGGTGCTTCTACTTGTTATTATGTAAAGTCAGGAGTACTTATGAGGAAGTGGATACCCCCAACAGCATCAGCCGACTGTGAATGGGAGGTTGTACATCAAGTTGTCATCCCTCGTGTTTGTAGGCAGGATATCATTAGAGTGGCTCATGATTCCAGTTTGGCAGGACACCTTGGAGTGAGGAAGACTGTGGCACGCATTTTGAAACACTTCTACTGGCCAGGTATCTTCAGAGATGTTTCCTGGTATTGTAAGTCTTGTCACACCTGTCAAGTTGTGGGGAAGTGTAATCAGACAGAAAAGATTGCACCTCTAGTTCCCATTCCTCCTTTTGAGGAGCCATTCACCCGTGTGTTGGTGGATATTGTGGGCCCTCTTCCTAAGACTTCTTCAGGATTTTCTTATGTGTTGACCCTGATTGATATGGCTACTCGTTATCCTGAAGCCATTCCACTTAGAAATATCTCAGCAAAGAACGTGGTTAAGGAAATGCTAGGGTTCTTCACCAAGTTTGGTCTACCCAAGGAGGTACAGTCAGACCGGGGAAGTAATTTCATGTCAAATGTTTTCAAGCAGTCTCTGAAAGAGTTGGGTATCACCCAGATCATGTCTTCAGCTTACCATCCCCAGACCAAAGGAGCGTTGGAGAGGTATCATCAAACACTCAAATCGATGCTCAAGAAATACTGTTTGGAACATCAGAAAGACTGGGATAAAGGTCTTCCATTTGTTGTATTTGCCACAAGAGAATCTCCAAATGAATCACTGGGCTTCTCACCCTTTGAACTACTGTTTGGCCATGAAGTAAGAGGACCCCTTAAGCTACTCAAGGAATGCTGGCTGTCGGAGGAAGATGACGTCAACCTGCTGGAGTATGTGATGAAGTTCAAAGAACGGCTGTCCACTGCTTTGCAGCTGGCGAGAGAGAATTTAGGAGCTGCTCAGGAGAAGATGAAGACTTGGTATGATAAGAAGTCCAGGTTACGCCACTTTCAGCCAGGAGATCAGGTTTTGATTCTGCTACCGGTGCATGGGCAACCTCTTCAAGCCAAGTTTAGTGGTCCTTATTTCGTGGAGAAGAAACTCAGTGATGTTAACTATGTCATCACCACACCAGATCGTAGAAAGAACAAGCAACTTTGTCACATCAACATGCTAAAGTTATATCATAGGCGGGACGAAAATAACCCAGTCTGTACTGTAGCTGTTCCACCCGAGTCTGCAAGTGAAGTTCTGCCATGCAGCATGAGCCTGAGTGATAGTTTGGGGAAGAATCCTGATATCATGAATGATCTCCAGACTAAGCTTTCTCATCTAGCTCCCGAGGAAAGGCAGGAGTTTTCGGCATTACTGCAGAAGTACCCGCAAGTGTTACGGGCCACTCCAGGAAGAACCACTGTGTTGATGCATGATGTCGATGTTGGAGACACAAAGCCAATTAAACTGCCTCCTTACCGTGTGAACCCAGTGAAAGTTCCTCTCATCCAGAAGGAGCTTGGCTACCTGTTGGACCACAAGATGATTGAGCCCTGTCAGAGCGAGTGGAGTTCTCCTGTCACTCTAGTCCCTAAGCCAGGTGGGTCACAGCGGCTTTGCATCGACTACAGACGTGTTAATCAGATAACCAAAACAGACACTTACCCTCTCCCTCGCGTGGAAGATTGCACAGACAAGATCGGAAAGGCTAGGTACATTAGTAAGTTTGATTTGTTAAAGGGATACTGGCAAGTACCTATGACTGAACGTGCTAGGGAGATCTCATGTTTTGTAACACAAGGAAAGACTTTTGCATGTTCTGTAATGCCATATGGTATGAAGAATGCACCAGCCACTTTTCAGAAGCTCACGAATGTTGTAACAGAGGGTTTGGCAGGGTGTGTTGTTTACATTGATGATATATTATTTTTCAGTGACAACTGGAAAGATCACCTATGCCATGTCAGTAAATTTCTTGAGCATTTGGTTCAGGCTAATCTTGTAGCTAATTTATCAAAGTGTGAGTTTGGTCAAGCTAAAGTTCAGTATCTTGGGTACGTATTTGGTGA
Organism: Coenobita brevimanus; assembly: GCF_032717465.1. Lineage (NCBI taxonomy): Eukaryota > Metazoa > Arthropoda > Malacostraca > Decapoda > Coenobitidae > Coenobita > Coenobita brevimanus. The sequence continues at coordinate 19,147,047 of NC_137024.1, read as the reverse complement.
TGAACACGTTGCACCAGCAGCAGCTAAGGTTCAGGTTATAAGTGATCTTCCCAGACCTAAAAGTAGGAAAGAGCTACAAAGATTTTTGGGAACGGTAGGTTATTACAGGAGATTTGTTCTTAACTTTTCAATTCTTGTATCACCACTTACAGACCTACTGAAAAAGGGAGTTAAATTTGTCTCGAGCGATAACTGTGAATCCTCTTTCAGCAAACTTAAAGCTATCCTATTAAGTCAGCCAGTGCTCGCTACTCCAAATTTTGCTAAGCCTTTTAAGATGGCTGTTGACGCAAGTGATACAGGAGCTGGGGCTGTGTTGCTGCAAGAGGATGATCAGGGTATTGAACACCCTGTATCTTATTACAGTAAGAAGTTCACTCCACCTCAAAAGAACTACTCAACTATTAAGAAAGAGCTTTTGGCCTTGATTTTGAGTTTACAGCATTTTTCATTTTATTTGTGTTCTGGTTTTGACCCCATAGTCATTTATACCGATCATAACCCACTGAAATTCCTTAGTGAGTTTAAAGATAAAAATCAGAGATTGACAAGATGGAGTCTACTTCTTCAGGAGTATTCATTAGACATACAGCATGTCAAGGGGAAAGAGAATGTTATTGCAGATTGCTTATCTAGACTTTAGACAGATTGTTTTAGAGTAATAAGAAATTTCCTTTGTAATTTTTTTTTTTTTTTTTAGTGGGGAGGTGTTACATAGCCTATAATTTCATCATCCTTTGTATAATTCTAACGTACAGTATGCTGCATGTTTGATCACGATTCGCCTCGTGGCTTCCATACTGACCAAGCTTCCGTGTTCTACCTCACTCCCCCCTTCTCCTCCCTTATAGTAGAGTAAGTCGTTCTTTCTGTTGTTCAGAGGAGTAGTGTCAACTCTTTGTCCCCTATGGCTTCATTTGCGCGTCCTTCTTACAAGTTGTATCAAGCTCTGCCAGTCCCTATATAATGAGCTCAGTCTCTGCATTAATTGCCACTTAGATCTACTTCTCATTTTGTTCACATTTCTGTCCTCCCCTGTACAGTTGTTATTATTTTTGTGAGTGCTCAGGAAGTCTCCAACCATCTAGCAGCTGTGTAACTTGAGTATACAGTAAGTGTTGTTGCATTTTTTTTCTTGTACTGTATAGCATAAGGTGTTAATTCGTAGGCCTGGTGAGGTTTTTGTGATTCATGTGGAGTTTTTGACGTCAGCCATTGTTAATAATATTTTGTATCTGTAATAATATATCTTGCATTAACTGAGCATTATCCGGTTTTCTTATTTTATCAGGGCTGACTTAGATAAATTTACTCTTGCTAATTTCGTGTTAATAGAGGCTATTGCAGTTAACCATATATTTAACCTGTTTTTTGCCATTACATTATCCTTATGAGTCCTGAATGTTTAGTTGTTAGTTTGAGCATTAAACTTTAACTTGTAATTTTACCTAACTTCTTTGTTTTGAACCCGGAAATTTGCGGGACAGTAGTGATTTTAGTATTCTCACTTGAAGTGTTCATTATCTCTCTCTGTTCCGTAACAATATATATATATATATATATATATATATATATATATATATATATATATATATATATATATATATATATGTATACCAGAATATACTGTAAGTATCGTCACAACTCTTCCCTACATCCATTCTGAAGTTCCATTGTTCATATGCCTCCAGCTTCATAAACCAGACTACGAGTAAGTAATGTTCCTTCCCTTACTTGCAGAGAGCACAGGATTAGCTGCAAAACAAATTAAGCGATCAATTCTCAGTTAACTTCCTTTAGTTTCAGGTTAATCTACCCTGACCAACAACTGCTCCATCCATGTACACTTTGATCAGACAAGCAGACATAACTGTATACATCCCCGCTGTATCTGCCAACAGGACATTAATCAGTTTGTGCTCTCTTCTCTCCTCTTTCATGTTTAGGCCTATTCATTATCATCTACTTGGTCCACATAACTATATTATGAATACACATAATGAGCAGCATAGCAAACATTATACATCCCCATTTCGCACCCATCGTCAGAAGATCAAAGAATACGCAACAATGTTCATCAACTTATTTTACGGTACTGGCTTTGCTCCATCTCCCTGCACTCGTTATGCTCTCACCACCCTACTCCCTTCTCCATACATTCTGGACACTTTCCACAATACAAGCCATTTACCTAGTTATACACTTTTTCCAAATCCATAAATGCTGTAAGCTGTCTGGCATTTACTGGTATGAACGTGGAGATAGTTTATTAATAAACCTTTTCAAGAATAAAAACAAGAAAGCAAACATGCCTCTCATATATTTGCGTCTCTCGATGCAGATGTAAAACCAAGACAATAAGAGAGTTTGTAGCCATTATTAAGTTTTTGATGGAAACCCATATATTACAACCATGAAACTGAATAAAATTATCCATCAGTACAAATTTTAACTAATCCTTTTCTCTGTATTTCATGGATACCTCATGAAACAGTGCAATCAGAGGTCATTACACAGATAATTTTCCTGCAATGGGAGAGCAAAGCGGCCTGCTATTGCTTTACCTGCTGCTCGTTACTGCAGTGTGAGCGTCACCTGTGTTACATTTGTACTGGCTCTCGTAAAATGAGGAGTATGTGGATATCATTATTCATTTTTAATAATATATGAAACTGTAAAAACAGGACACTGAGTGATCATATGAATAATTGGGAGAACCAGCCAGGACCGTCAGAGTAATTTATCCCTTCACTACGACAGACCTCCCATTGAGACAACCATTGATCGTCTGATGATGGCAAGAGCAACACCGAAAGAGGGAACTTCTGATAGTAAAGAGGTTCCATGCTGAATTTTGTATTATCTTATTACCACAAAACGGTACTTCAACAAGCCACAATTATTAACACATTTACAAACAAATTACACTCTGACATTCATAAAAGAAAAAGCAGAGTTAGAATACGAGTATTTCCAGGTGTTGCCCCACTCATTCCATTTATTAATATATCTATGTACTCCTCTCTATCTATTTACTTATCTATTTTCCTATCGCTCTGTCTATCTCTCTCCATACATACCTACTTACATATCTATCAGTCAATTAATCAATCAATCTACTGTCTATCTATCTCACACAAAGGTTAGCCCGAAACTTTACATGAAAAGAACGAGCACACAGAAGCAGGGAACGTATAACAATGGTAAGGAGCAGAAGTGTGCTTTGGGCCTCGCCATGACCTCACAGCCTCTCACAATGCCTCACACTGCCTTCATTGTTTTTATACTGCCCTCGCTGCTCTCACACTGCACACATACTGCCTCTACACTCGCACTGCCTATACAATGCTTGCACATGGCCTACATATTATTTTCACACTGCCTTCATGCATTCCTCACAACACCCACATGCTGCCTTCAGTCCATAGAGCCATGGAGGTATAGTGTGCTTTTGGGCTAGCCATTACCTCACCGCTCCACACTGCCCTTGTACTGTCCTCACACTGAATTCATACTGCCTCCACACTAAACACTCTCTCACCTCACGCTACCCTATATCCACAAAGCCGCGATGGTTAAGGGTGCTTGGGCCATAGCCATACCTCACCATTTCACACTGCTCTCAAACCGGTTTCAGTGTCCCTATTCTACCTGCACAATGTCGTTACAGTGATTTCACACTCCCTAATAAAGTCAGTCCACAAAGCCAATGAGAAGTATGTTTTGACATGACAGTCATCATAATCCTCACTCACACTGCATTATTACTGTTCTCATATTGCATTGCTTTCACACGTCCTCACCCTCATTCATAGTACTCCCAACTGCCTTCATCCTCACTCACACCACCCCAAACTGCCCTCACCCTCACTCACTCCACTCCAGACAGCCCTTACCCTCATCCACACCACCCCAAGCTCACTCAAACCACCATAAACTGCCCCCACCATCACTAACTCCACATCAAACTGCCCTCACCCTCACTCACTCCACCTCAAACTGGTCTTACCATCATTCACTTCCCCTTAAATTGCTCTCATTCTCATTAACATTGCCCTCACTTTCATTCAAACCCACTCGGCGCTTACCCTCATTCTTTCGACCGCAAACTGCTCACACCTCACTTTCGCTGCCCTCACTCATATATCAGCTGTGTGTGTGTGTGTGTGTGTGTGTGTGTGTGTGTGTGTGTGTGTGTGTGTGTGTGTGTGTGTGTGTGTGTGTGTGTGTCCAACCGGTTCAACTATCATGTGTGAATCAAATTGGATATCCTGAAGAACACACTAGTAATCTGAGTTTTGCGTCCTGAATGTGTATCGGTGCATGTGCAGATCTACCCGTATGTGCTACAGTAATGTACTGTCTCCTCCATGAGCACAATGATCCTGATTAATCTTTTGATAAATTTGAGCTGCTGACTGTCTATGAGTCTATGTGCATGAGGCTGTATCCCGTACAGGATGGTCCATATATTGCATCGCATTGAATCAAATTCTTATGTATTGCATGGATGGCTCAGTCAGAGTTACCAATGGCTACCGTGCCTCACGGGATTACTAATCATTTACATAATCAGTGAACTCATAAAACCAGACATAATAACACATTACAATTGTTATGGAGAGCAGAAACTGCAGGGTAGCCATTACTAATGCTAAATGAGCCGTCTCTACAGCACAAACAATCTCTAGCATGGGGACGTTGTATGTAGAGTACCCTGTATATTATACTACTGGTTACGTCCAGACTACTGGGATAATTCCCACCCAAGCTGACACATACATCAAACTGGATATCTTGCAGAATGGACGCTACTTCACTATGGGCTTCTGAATCAGCATCGGGGCATGCACAAAACTACCATTAATCATCTGAAGTAGAACAATCAAATGTAGTGATGACAATGGCGGTCGTGGCAGTGAAAGTTTTGATAGAGGTGGGGTGGTAAGGGTGACACTGGTAATAATGGCTGAGGTGTTGATAAAAATCTTGTGGTGAATTGATGACAGTCGTAGTAGTGGTAATGGTGGTAAAGAGAACAGTGCTGATGTTAGAGGTTATGTGGCAGTGTTAGTAAGGCAAGTGGTGCCGATGATAATGGTAGTGATGACAATAGTATTGCAGATACCTGTATGTTATAGCAGCATTAGCGATATAGGTGGCAGTAGCGATAGTAGTGGTGATGATAGTGGCAGTGATAAATGGCTGTAATAGTGTTAATGATAACAGGCTAGTAACAGTGGTGAAAACAGCTTTGCATACTCGTCACTATATGCTGGCCAATAAAAGACGGACAACTATAAATGAGTTCATAGAGAAAATTAGTATTTTTACCTAAGCGGCGAGTGGCTATTGACCCAATCTCAAGTTTTCCCTAATATTAATGCTTTGCTCTCTACTTCATTAAAAATCAATGTTGCCTTACGTGCTTCACTATCAGCAAATATGTCACTCTGTCTGGGACGTGGCCTGTGTATATATGCCACTCTGGTGTGGACTTTGGCCTGTGTATATTTGCCAGATAGTTATGCCTTGTTCAAAAACTCTCTTCTCGTTATGATGGCGCAGTTGTATCTCTCTGTCTTGATCAGCCTATCTATCTGTCTATCTATCTATCTGTCTGTCTATCTATCAATCTGTCTATCTATCGCCTGGTGGTAGAGAGGGCACCTTGACATGATGGTACTGATATACCTGGGCTCCTTCACTACCCTGTTATACAGAAATCCCTCAACTCGCTCCTTATCCTCCCAAAGGAAGACTGTGTGCTATAAGGGAGGGACAGCTTCAGTCTGCAGTCCACTGTGCATAAGTCAATGTCAGCCTGGGGCTTGGAACAACAACAGCAGCAACAGGTGCTGGATCTGAAAGTTTTCACCTTACATCAGAGCTATCGGTGCAACGATTTCCCATAAATGACAGTCCAGGTCTGTCTAGAACTTTAAGACTCCTTCCCTTATCTCCTCTTTTACTTTACTTCTTCTTCTCCCTCCCTTTCCTTTCCAACTAATTCCCTCTCCTCTCCTCTCTTGCCTGTTCTTCTCTTCTCCCCTTTCATCAACTCCTTCCGAGTAATTCCTTTATGCTTTGTTATTTCAGTCACCTACGCTCCTCTTCTGTTTCTCCTTTCGTTTTTCTCTTCCGTTTTCCTCTTCCCTCTCCTCCCCTCTCCTGCTCTCCTCGCCTCGCCTCCCTTCCCTCCACCCATTCCCTCGCCTCCTCTCCCATCTCAACTCTTTTTCCTCTCGCTTCCAATTCTTTCTCTCCTGCTTTCTCCCATTCTTCTCTTCATTTTGCCTCTCATTTGTTTCCTCTCGTCATCTTCTCTCTTCTCTTCCACTCTTGTCTCCTCTCCTTTCCTCTCCTCTCTTCTCTTCCACTCTCGTCTCCTTTACATTCGTCTCCTCTCTTCTGCTTTCTCTCTCTCTCTCTCTCTCTCTTTATCTCTATTTCTCCCCCATCATTGCTTATCTCTATAGTTTTCTCTCCTCTCGTGTCTCCCTCAGCCACGCCTCCCCCAGTCCATGTTTTATGTAGAGAAGATTCAGTCGGGAAAACATTCCAGTTCTGTTGAGCTTTACTTTAATCTTTTTTTTTCTTTTTTACAAATAAATAGAAAACTGGAAAACGATAAAGAAAAAGGGGCAAAGGAGGAACCTTATAAGGAAATGAGTAGACAAGAATAAAGAAGGTACGGAATAAAAAAAGAAAATAGAGGAAGAAGGAAGATTTATTAGAGAAAGCAAGAAAGTATACAAAAGAAGAGGAAAGACAGAACAGAAGAAAAAAGAATTAAGAGAATTAAGAGAAAGTAGGAATAAGAAAACAGATGGAGCAGAAATATCTGACAAACGAAGGGAGAAGATAAAACCGAGGAAAAAGGATGATACAGAAGAATACACAAAAGGATTTGACAGTGGAAGAAAAAAGACACAACACAGGAAAAGGGAAGCTATAATGAAAGAAAGACGATATAACAGGAAAAACATGAAGAAGTAACGGTGGAAGCAGAAATAAACAACAGAAGATGAAGGAAGACGTGAGGCAGCAGAAAGAAGGGGGGCAGAGAGAAGAGTCATGTAGAGAAGGGAATGACAAAAGCATTGATAAGATGTAACGTAGGCTGGTAGCAGAAAAGGGAAAAAGAGAGCCGCCGTGTGGCGTGGGAGAGACAGGGGTATGATAACAACAAAACTACACATAATAAGACAGACCCTATGAGTAAGAGAACAGAAGCAAAGAATATGCATATGGGCAATGGAATAAAGATGCTGGTGGGGAAAACAGTGGAGAGAGAGAGAGAGAGAGAGAGAGAGAGAGAGAGAGAGAGAGAGAGAGAGAGAGAGAGAGAGAGAGAGAGAGAGAGAGAGAGAGAGAGACAGACAGACAGACAGACAGACAGACAGACAGAGACAGAGACAGACAGACAGACAGACAGATAGACAGACAGAGACTGAGACAGAGACAGAGACAGAGAAGGAAAATACAACAGAAAAAAAAAGAGAGAGAAGTGAGGGAAGGGGTTTGGGAATGGGAATGAGGACTGCAGCATAACAAAATAAATAAGTAAATGAGGATGAGAGAAGAAGAGGCAGAGTAGATGTATTAGGAACGGAATACAAAACTGTTATGATACAGCAGGAAGGAAGTAGAAGACAGAGTGAGAGAGAGAGAGAGGACCGTTGTGTTGTGGGTAAGATAGTGGGGAGGTGGTTGTGGAGGTCCCTGCCCCAGTATCAGCAGTAACTGAAAGGCAGGCGGCCAAACACATATTTCAGAGACTTCACTTTGGACATTCCTGCCACCATGACTTGAGTAATTGGCACATCACTGGAACAGGGATGGAACCCGACGAGGAAAAACTGAGACATGACTGAGACCTAACTGGAATCTGACTGGATCTTGACTGGGAAGTGACTCAAAACTGAATCTAAGCTTTAACTGGAACCTGTGACGTGACGAACCACGTACAGTACATGTAGCTACCCGGATGGACTCCTCTGTTACTCGAGCTGCTCGTTCCATGTTCACAGACATTTACAATATTCTGAAATAATCTACATGTTTTCAGTTTACTTCGGGCCAAACAACTCACAATCATCTGCATACATTAAACAAGAAATATTTCAGCCCTCATCATTCATCACCAGCCTCACTCCGGTCGGCACAGTTCTTCCTTTTGACTTCTCTTATAACTCCATCTACGATTCAGTATATTTCCAATTGCATTTTCTTCCTTATATATTTCTGCCAATAAAACCTTAAGTAAGAATTTTCTCATAAGATATGTGAGGTCTGGAGAGTCGTCCATTTACTTTCGTTTTATTTTATATTCCCTCTTAACTTTTTTTTTTTTTTTTTTTTTACCATTTCAATCCTTCACACGATTTTCAGACGCTGGTAAGCATCACAACATCTCCCTGTCACTGACAGAATATGTAAGTGATCGAGCTGTTGCTAAATAAGTGACCGAGTTGTTGTAACTAACATAGTCAAATAGCCCTGACCCCATTTTAACCAAACTTCATAAAAGGGCTGAGTCATCGACAGGGCTGACCTATTGTTTCGGACAAAAACAGATCAAAGATCAAGGTCACATGGCAAGGTCAACTTAAACATTTATGCTATGCTTTTGACCAAACTTGGTGCATACCGGGGTATGTTGAAGGTCGGGTAAAAACGAAGGGAGTGTTTTTTTTAAGCACAGTGGAAGGTCAAGGTCACAAGGCAAGGTCAAATTCTTACTCATACGTATGAATATGAACAAAATAAGTCCAAACAGTTCAGACCTGATCTGGACCAAACTTGGCAGAGTTGGGGGTCTGCCTGTGGGGTTGACCTATTGCATTTGTGAGCAATATGTCAAATGGCAAGGTCACATGGCAAGGGCTTTAGCAATTTTATAACTTACATACTTGCTGGAAGGGTTCAAGTAAGTCAAGGACGATTAACCCGCCCTGTACCGACTAATTTATTACAAAACCCACCCCCAAAACCCGACAAATTTTCGACTTTTTTTTTGGGGGGGGGCTCAAACCTTCGCTTTTTTATGAGAAACATCGAAAATTCATAGAGAAATCACTCACCTGAGGTTTAAAACCCCACTACAGGTAACAATACCCTCACCTGGCTCCGTTTTCAATGGGGTCTGGCTCCAGAAAAAACGTGCTCTGTGGGAGTGGCAACTATTCCAAGCCATTTATAAATGGTATTTATTTTTTTATTTGGTACGAATTTATATGCAGTACAAGAGATATTGGTTTTCACACAGTAATATAGGTGATATAAGCGTTGTTTCACTCACCAAACACATCAACATACAGCACTTTTTTTGGTGACATTGCCTGATCATCATTTCTGACTGTTTCTTCCACTAATGCTACGTAAACTTTGTCCTCCACATTGTCATCGATTGGGGAATCACTCTGGCCTTGAATTTCGTACCATGGCACGACATGTCTTTACTTGCCAGTCACCAGTAACAGGTGAGTTGCCGAGACAGTGGCGTAAGAGGGGTCGGGGAGGTCAAGGAGGGTAAGACATTTCCCCGCCTGGCATTGGGTAGAGGAAGGTGTCCCGTGTATAAGTACCAAAAATCACACACAAAATTTGAAAAATGTGCAAACGACGGACCTTGCAGTGCCAAACGTTCATCGTACGTTGTGGGGACTGAGCGTGAAAAAAAGTTGCAACGTGCATTGTACGTTGTGGGTACGGTGAGGGTTAAATCTGACTCAAGAACACCCAGTCTAAGATCTGTCAGCATCTGCTCTGCTTACCTGCGCTAGTTTTCCAAAGGAATATAAGAACCCTGGATTTCCCCCCACCCCCAGTTCTCTGAGTCTTTTTTTTTTCCCTTACTTTCTTTTAGCGTGTTGACAGTTAAGCTGGTGATGGTGGGTCAGGGAGTTAGATCCAGGTTATGGTAAAGCCTCACCGGCCGTACTTTATCACCCCCGACCACAGGTGGTCGTGTCACCTGGCATGCTCTCGCTCTTTAAAAGGAAGGTGCTCTCTCTCTCTCTCTCTCTCTCTCTCTCTCTCTCTCTCTCTCTCTCTCTCTCTCTCTCCAGTATATTCATTTACACATTTTCAGTCTTTGCATCTCAGCTGCTTCTCTGTCCTTTCAAAATCTGCTGTGCTGTTTACTATTATTATCATTACAGACTGACAATATCCATCTGTCTACTGGTGTTTTAGACACAATCTTCTTATCTGGTAGTGTGTAGAAACTATCTGGTCATCTGTCTATCTCTAATCTGTCTGTCTGCCCATCTATCTACGTATCGACCTCTTAATGTTCCCGCTGTAGTTTTCACATTTGTAACTATGAAGAAATTCTCTCTTTCCTCCATGTCACCCGTATGGAGTACAGCAATTGGAAAGGGAGGGACTTAAGGGATTTTTTACCCAGACTCACTGAATTTAAGTGAAATATCGTTTTAGAGTCATTTGCAGAATAAAATTGCATTTGGGTTTGCATTACACTTGGTTCATTTCATTATGTACGCTGCAGAGAGCCATTTCACTCAATTACATTACGTGCTTGTGAATAACGGGGCCTTGCGACGGATTTACAGTCAGTCCAGTTGCTGCAGGTAAAATTTTCGTAATGTCCTAAAATGCTATATATTTCACTGACAAATATCAATTACGTAAACTGTGTTTTTTTCTTCCTACTCACATTCCACATCTCTATTCCTTTGTAAATTACGTACTACGGTGACTATTCCCTGTAACCCTGACCTTTCAGCGATTTTGGAACATCGCATCGTTTTATACCCAACGCTTCATCCAAATATGTTCTAGACAGGATAAAAACTGTTTTAAGTTGACCTTGCCCTGTAACCATAACCTTTGACCAACTGTTCTTGAAAATAGTAGGTTTACTCACTGAAAGCCCTGAATCCTTCCATCAACTCCCATTACAACTGAATCAGAACTGTGTGAAGTATAATGTTAGCGCTCAGACACCCAGAGAAACGTAGATCCTTGCCCTATGACCTTGACCTTTGACTAACTGTTCTCAAATTTATATCTTTTCATTCTTGCATTACCCTCAACACTTTCATCATGCATGGACCAGTCTGTACAACAATTAAGTTGATTCTGCTAGGTGAATGTTTGACCTGGCCAGGGGCCCTTGACATATGACCTTTTGTTCTAAAAAATAATCCTTATTACATTCTCCTCAACTCTTCTACCAAGTTTTGCTAAAATTGGATAAAAACTGAGTTAATCTGTTCACACACACACACACACACACACACACACACACACACACACACACACCGCTCGCTGGTGCAGTGGTAACGTTCTCGCTTGCCATCTGGTAGACGGGAGTTCGCGCCTCGCCCAGGTTGCGAAAAGTTTCACTGACGAAGTGGGTGGTTACTGTCCCCCTTGAGCAAGGGGACGGATGTGTGCATGTGTGAAGGTCACAGCCTTGCCCTTAGATCGGACTATATGAGCTCTCAGCTCCCTTCCGGGAGGGTAAAAGCTGACGATCACGACCATCAGGTGATCCTGACCGACCCGGTGAATTACACTGGGGTGGCACCAACATAACAAGGAGGATTTACCGCCCCGTTACACAAAATGTCTTTCATCTCCCTCCCTAACCCCTGAAAAGAGGATATGTTGGTGGACTGGCGGGGAGGAACAACTTCAGCCTGAAGTTCGTTTGGTTCACATTACATGAACCTGGGGCCATGACTACTAGTACTTCACAGTCAGATGCCTTCCCAGATCTGAGATACAAATAAATCACCTGTCGGCAGTAATCATGTCAATGTGGCATCGTAGTAATGGTATTAATTAGTTCACAAGAGACTGAAAAAAGTAGGTGCTCCAGGATGGCGGGTCTGATGTTATTAACTACACTAATGATCAAACTTCCAACACACACCATTTTTTGTTGCACTAGGTTTTATTATACTTTTATAGCCTCAGAGCTAGCCAATCTCTCTCTCTCTCTCTCTCTCTCGCTCCACACACCCCATCCTCCCTCCGTCCCTCGCCTGTCCACACACTATCCCTCCTTCCTCCCTCCCTCCCCCTCTCTCTCCACACACTATCCCTCCTTCCTCCCTCCCACCCCCTCTCTCTCCATCTACCCTCCCTCTCTGCCTTTCTTCTCTGAACCATACTGTGCACTGGTACCCACAAACACATCCCCGAGGTACCGCTGACTGTAGTCTCATTTGGCGTCATCGTCTCCACGACGCTGATTCACAAATATACTCACAATGAATACCCTGTCGTAAATAATGTTTATCACAGATGGACAAGGAAAGGGAAGCTCAAAGTATTCCCATGTCCCTTGTTCTTCATGTAAAAATAAATCTAGGTTACGATAGAGAGCTGATGGTAAGTGTTTTAGTCAATCTGACAATTGTTCCCTTTTCGCTGTTGAAGCAGGAACACAATGGCTCCAGTTTCAAGAGATCTAAATGTAACTTCTGCTATTGCGGGTTCTATTCTGGGGGAGAACTGAGCTTTTAAAGATTACTGCCGTCCCGACTTCTTACACTGTGTATCCCGTCCATCAATATACAGTATTCGTATCAGTACATTATACTGTACTAGTACATTAATACGGAGATATGTCACCTCACAAGCTCGTTGTGTGATCATACATCAAGTGGTCATACAAATATCGTACTGGGATAAAACAGACTAACAATTATACCCCATCGGAACTAACCAGACGAAACCTAACCAAGACCTTTCTGTAAAAGAATAGTACCCAGTTGGACTATGCATCAAAAATTTGCCAGCACGTGGCTAATGTTGAAGAAGGATCGGAGCCTGCCTAGACTACTTAATGCGACAACTACTAGACATGCTTTCACCACACATAGATTTTACTGTAATAATTAGCAAATTCATTTCGATCTCTTCTTCTTTCTTACGCCACACGATTACACTGAGAAAAAGACAGACCGCTCATAATCGAATAATTCCAAATAAGACATG